>NC_143411.1:13205000-13212500 GCF_059467195.1 Physcomitrium patens
TGTACTGCAATTGGAACGGCTGGTCCTCTCGACGCCATTGAATTTCTTGTTTCACTAAACTTCGTTTTAAAATAATCTCTGCTTTTTCTTATTCTAATTTCTGAGCTCTCAGTACTCCTCGATTTACTGTTATTTTCCGCAATTAATTTTATTGATTGAATTGAAGGTGAAAACGTCAGATTTTGAAATACAATATAGTTATCTTTTTTGGCAATCAATTTGTGCCAATCTGAAGAGCTCCTATTGCTCGTTTCAACGATACCCCCTACTAAAAAAATATCCAATGGAGTACCAAATTCATCTACGCCTCCTTCTCTTTTAGTTAACAGCCTCAAAATTTCCACTCAAATGTTAACAAAATTTCTCGCGAGTGTTCTTGGCAATTTTTCTAACGGTACATACGATTGCAGAATTAACAGTCTGTCTGGTTCTTGATATGTTCGGATGCACCGACAAGCTTGCAACCATAGTTTAATCCAATTTTGTCGATGCTTTCTTTTAAGATTACGTTCTTGTTCCTCTCTAAGCAAGTTTCTTCCTTGCTCTCTTCCCTGTCTTTCTCTCAACTGATTTATTTTCTTCGATGCAATGCTCTCGTTCTTATTAATCATAATCTTACTTCAAACACTATTGAAATCATCTTCTATTGCCAATTTTCTCATACGTTTGATAATTAATTCCTAACACTCAAAGCTATTATCACTCCTCGGTAGCAGCGCCAAATGTGATTGCTCGTTTTACTTATTCCGGAAGAAACCTCCCAGCATAAACCCATATAGGGGGATTCGAATACAAGGAATGACTAGTTGCTTAAGCGTTCACGTTAAGGTCACACAATCAATTACCTCCTGAATGTATCGTCTCTATTTCCAATATCTGAATACACAAAGAAACTATAATCTCCTCCTTCACCTTATCGGTCTCTTCCTTATAGCAATTCAGTCATACCAATAACTGCTATTTCCACCAATATATTCACCCTCATAATCTCCAACTGTAATATTATGCCCTCACAGCTTTCAGCACACAATTACCCTCGATCCAATCAGTGGAATTCTTCATACAGAACTGCCATTCACATTATAGTGTTTCACACAAATACAGACTCATTCTCTCTGCTGAACTACAATCAGATTTTGGCATTCAATCTTTCTTCTTCTCAAATAATACCAATCACATTTCCATTCCATAATTCACTTCACAATATTCAAAAACTCTCAATCCTCTTATTCAAAGAAAATAACAAACAAAAGAAAAGAGGTAGCACCAAGCTTACCCCAGCTCACACTATCACAGCGATGGCCCTCGGCTCACAACTCTCACAGTCAGGTATCCTAATTAAGTTCTACAACTCCTATATACTTTCCCTTGATTTTCCAAATTCTAACCATAATTCTATAATTAACCACTTTTAATAACTAAATCACTCATCCGTCTCCCTAAATTTCTTATTATATGGACTATTAATATATTTTACCAATATCTTTCAAAAATGAATTAATATCTATTCTACAAGTCTTAACAATTCACAAAAAATATTATATATAATATATCCTTTATATCTATTTGTATGAAGAATAAAGTCATAATTATAACTAATTTTTGAAGAATAATAATTATTTTATATATTAAAAAAGAATATGATATAATCACCTTAAGTATGTTAAAATAAAAATAAGATATAATTACTTTAGTTAATTTTTTAATGATCAAAGTGTAATAAAAGAATTAAGGTAACTTACTTATGTAGCGGCTAGGATTTGATGTGGTAGCTAAGTTAAGAGGAATTTAAGATTAAGTTAGATAGATGAAGATGATTATAGATGAAGTTTAATTACAATAGATGTAAACTCCTCCTATAAGTAAAAGATGTTGGAAGAAAGACGCATCTCATTCTATACTTCTTTTGTATATAATAATTCTAATTTCTATTTACTTGTGTCTTGTTTCTCATATTTCTTCAATAGGTTATAAATCCATACATACTTTGTTGTGCCATTTAAGTAAGTTGATGTCATTTTCTAATGGTTATACTTGTATGGAATAGATCTTATGATATTTGTTGATGTTAGGATTTGTAAGATCTAAACTTCTATTTTTGTAAGAGGTAGTGCTGATTTTGACCTTATAGATCTCTAATATTATTTGGTGGATTCTTATTTCTTAGGATTACAAGTTTAAGATCTTATAGAAAGACCTTCATAGTATCTTTTTATGTTATTGAAGTAATTTCACTTACCTTGTATGTATTGTAAAATAATTAGTTTGAAAGAGTAGGAGATCTTGGTAGTAAGGTTTTTTTTAGAGTAGACATACTTCTTAGAAGCTTCAAAACTTGATTTGAAGGTGTTTTGAGTGAGAAAGCACTCTATTATTCAGAAGAAGGCATTCTGAGATTTTGCTAGTATCAAATTAATTTAGTGGTTTTGAACTCATATAGACTCTCTTTTTTGATATTTTTTAATAGAACTCTTTTTAGACATGGCTTCTAGCCAAGGTCAAGACTTGAGAGTGATTAAAAAGTTTAAAGGGGAGAATTTTTACCATTAGAAGGTCAAAATAGAATTTTTATTCGCATCTTTGGATCTTTGGATTATTATAGATGAAAGTGAAGAGCCTCTAAGCATATGTACAAATATTAAAGATAAAAAAGGACTTTAAATGATATAAAAAGAAGAATTTTGGCATAATTGCTACCAATTTAGATGAAGCCAATTTTTCTCATATTATCTCTTGTAAAGGATCAATAGAAGCATACAAGACTCTTTGCAATATATATGAAAGTAAGAACTTATCCAATATTATCTTCACAAGGAAGAAATTCTTTACTTGCAAGATGGAAGAAGGTGAAGACCTCATGGCTTATGTCAATAAGATAATGGCTCTTGTAAGCCAACTAGCAATTATTTACAAGCCTTTAGAAGAAAGTAATATTATCATAACCTTGTTTATGAGCTTTTTTGAATCCTACAACTACTTTATTGTGGCATTGGAGTCCATCAAGTTAAAAGAACTTATAATGAACTACATGATGACAAGATTTATCCATGAAATAATAAAGAAAAAAGAAAAAGAGTCTCAAAGTGAAGATTTAGCTCTCTTTTTAAGACAATGTAAGGGATACTATTTTAGTCAACATAGCAATATCAAAACTTACTTCATTTGTAAAAAATCATGTTAATTTATATGAAATTTCTACAAGACAAAAAAATAAAGATAGTGTAAGTACCAACAATGTATATGAAAAATTTTGAGGACATGATTTTGCATCCATAGCAAGTAAAGCCACCTCCATGGCTGCCATATCCAAATAGATTGTTGATTCATATACCACCAAGCTTATAACTCCATACAAGTGTTCATTTGACACTTATGATGAAATTTTAGTAACAAATATTTTTATAAAAAAAAATGGCATAATATAAGCCATTGGAATGGACTCCATTGTAGTAGAGATTGTTGTGAGAGGAAAAATCAAAAAGATCAAATTAAAGGACATCTTGCATGTTTTTCAGATCAAGAAAAATCACCTTTCGATGAATAAATTAGTTTCATATATTTGTAAAATGCAATTTGATCAAAATGGATGCTTTGTAAAGACATTGGATGGAGATGATGTTACTAAGGATTTTAGAAATGGCAACCTCTACTTCATCAAGTGTAAGAAAGTGAATGAAATTGAAGTGGCTGTATTTTTTGAGTTTTTATATAATTAAGATAAATCTAACATTTAGTATTGACATCTTGGTCATTTGAATGTAAAAAACATAAAAAAAAATTCCAATCCATAGTAAATGGCTTAAATCTTGGTGAATTCAAGTACAATGCCATGATGCTTGCTTGTGAAGATTGTATCCAAGGCAAACAATAAAAAACCTCATTTACAAGTAGAATTACAACACAAGCAAGCAAGTTATTAGAAATTATGCATTCAAATGTTTGTAGACCAATGAAGATACTATCAATTGTAGGAATAAGGTACTTTGTTATATTCATTAATGATTTTTCAAAGAAGATGTGCATTTTCATCCTCAAATCCAAGAATGAATGTTTTTAAAGATTTAAGAAATTTTTGACACTTGTAAAAAGCAATATAAGTGCAAGATTAAGATGTTACGTATGAACAATAGAAGTGAGTATTTATCAAAGGAATTTTGATGACTTCTTAAAGATTCAAGGTATTACAAGATAAATCTCTATTCTTTATGCTCCACAACAAAATGAAATTGTTGAACGAGCAAATTGAACTATTTTAGAGATGTCAGTATCATATTATATACTTAACACTTTAAATACGAATTTTAGACATTAGTTATGGAAAATGTGGTATATACAAGTAATAGGTGTCTTACAAGTGTACTCACATCAATGACTCTTAAAAAAACAAAGAATGAGAAAAACCTTGTATTTTACATATGAGGACTTTTGAATGTATTACTTATGCAAAAATATCAAATTATATGAGATCCAAACTTGATAAAAAAAGGTACAAAATATATGTTTATTGGATATTATGAAGATACCAAGGCATATAAATTAATGTGATTGGATACCAAAAAGATCATCAAAAGTCATAATGTAGAATTTTTGGAGCATAAGAGTGCTTGTAAGCACTTGGAGATGTATCCAAGTAGGAGTAATGATGTGTTTCTTGACACAACTTCAAATTCAACAAAGAAAGTAGAACAAGATGATGACAATGAATATGGTGGAGGTGTGAATGAAGGTAAAGAAGCAATGAAGATGAAGAAGGCCTCTTCAATTCCTAGAACCAACAATGAAGATGTTAAAGATTATAATGATCATGATGATGAAGAGTATGAATCTTTAAGTGAAAAAAGACAAGCTTTAAAATAAAAGAAGTTTGGAAGAAAGCATGGAATGTAACACGATAAATCTTTTTCAAATGAAAGGAGATATCTTTTGAAAGAAAGAAGACCACATGGTGAATGATAGAAGAATCACATCTTTTATTAAGTAAGTAAAAAAAATACCAATAATACACTATTTGCTAATCTATTCAATGAATTCCACAAATATTATGAAGTAGAAGAAGGCTATAGAAGAAGAGTACAAATCACTCATGAATAATGAAATATAAAAATTGATTTAACTTCTACTAAATTGGTCTTTAATTGGTTGTAAATAGGAGTTTAAAACCAAAAGAGATGCAATAGATAATGTTATGAGATATAAAACAAGATTAATTGCTAAAATCTATTTACAAGTTATTAATATTGATTTCAATGAAATTTTTTTTTTTTCTAGCCAAATTCACTACCATTAGAATTATTGTGGCAATTGGGGCAGCAATGGACTTTGAGATGCATCAAATAGATGTGAAGATAACTTTCTTGAATGAAAAGTTAGAAGAAGACATATACATAGATCAATTTCAAGGATTTGTTGAAGAAGGAATATAATATCTTATTTTTAAGTTGAAAAAATTCTTATATGGATAAAAATAACTAAAAATTTAGTACCAATATATTGATATATTCTTTGTAAATGAAGAATTTATAAAAAATGAAGTTGATCATTCCTTGTGTGTGATGCAATAAAATGAACTCATATTCATTGTCATCTTTTATGTTGATGATTTGATCATATTAAATAACACCATGAAGAAGATGGATTGATTAAAGATAAAATAAGAAAAGTAATATGAGATGAGTGATTTGGTAGAGCTCCACTATTATTGAGGAGAGGAGTTTGTAGAAGATCATAATAATAAGACCATTACAATGAGCCAAACTAAGCACATTGAAGAGATGTTGAAACAATTCAATGTAGAGGAATATAAGTCTATTGAAACACCTTTATAGGCCAATTTGAAGTTGATGAAGCTCATGGATGAAGAATCTAATGAAGTTGAAGATGAAATGAAAGATATTCTATACAAGGCAGTAATAGATTCACTATATATGTAATGCCTGGTACAAAGATAGATCTTGTATATGTGGTGAGTGTTATAAATCAACATATATCAAAGGCTAGATCAATTCATTGAACAACCATCAAGAGAATTTTGACGTACTTGAAAGACACTTTTAACTTCAAATTATGTCTTAAAAGAGATAATATTGCATTGCATAATTATTGCAATACAAATTAGACAAGAGATTCAAATGATAGAAGATCAACAATAGGATATGTATTCTCATTAGAATGGGATCAATTTCATGGAATTGTATGAGACAACTAAGAATTATAAGATCCTGAATAGAAGTGGAATATATGATAGCAAATCAAGATGCAATGGAAGCAATATGGCTTAGACAAATTTTAGAAGATATTGGACTTATGCAATTGGAAGGAATTCTAATGAAGTATGATAATCAAAGATGTCTTGCTTTTACAAAGAATCCAAAGCATCACTTAAGAATCAAGAATACTGACATTCAATATTATTTATAAGAAAAAAGATTGAAATGGAAGTGATTGACATGAATATTGTGCAATAGAAGATATGCTTGATAATTTGCTAACTAAAAGATTAGTAAATAATAGGCATCAAAAGTTAATCAAGGTATTAGGTTTAAAAGCCTTTGATTAATAGCAAAGTGGAAGTATTAAAATAAGAATATAATAGAATTACCTTAAGTATGTTAAAATTAAAATAAGATATAATTATCTTAGATAAGTTATTTATGATTAAAGTATAATAAAAGAATATAAATAATTTATTAATGTGGCAATTAGGATTTGATGTAGTGGCTAAATTGAGAAAAATATAGAATTAAGTTAGATGGATGAAGATGATTAAAGATAAAATTTAATTACAATAGATGTACAACTCTTCATATAAGTAAAGAATATTGGAAGAAAGAGACACTTCATTCTATACTTTTCTTCTATGCAACAATTCTAATTTCTACTTACTTATGTCTTACTTATTGTATTTCTTTAATACTACAAGATTGTAAGCAAAAATTACATTTTGTCTTCAAAATTTCTATTGACATTAATTGAGAATTAATTTATAATTTTATGCATACAATTAATATTGCCAATGGCCTTTATACAGCAAAGTTCATTGTTTGGAATGAGACACCTATACAATATTGTCATTGTGTCAAAGAAATAGATTGAAGTTTGCAAAATCTTATACAAAACTTGAACATATTTTTTAGTAGAAAGATAATAGTATTTAGTAGAGATTTCCATCAATGCCTTTTGATTAAATCTTAAGGCATGTGAGGTTCAATTGTTGCAACTTCTTTGAAGCAATTGATATTTTAGTCCATAATTTTTTTCTTCATATTCAGTGAAAATATGTGAATCGAATTATGCTTCTCAATCTATTATAGAGTATATTTTGGACATTGGTGATGGTATGGAGCTTAAAATTAATTACAAAGCAAATAAGATGGATACAAATATATATATATATATATATATATATATATATATATATATACATTACAAAAAACTAGAAGCATTAATAAATTATATTTTTTAAATTAGATTGGTTGTTTATATATAATTTCTTATCTTTAA